>NC_047026.1:12782034-12804511 GCF_902652985.1 Pecten maximus
GCGTCATTATATTTCGTAGTATTGTAACCACGCTACCGCGGACGCGCGGTTAATTGTTCACCGATGGAAGTTTTGCCGGAATGAGCAGGTTTTCCTGTTGATCACATCCCACTGGAGGTGCCCAAAAAGATCCGAACCTCCTAGCAGCTCTAGAAATGACGTCAGAACTGCACGGTGAGCGTCACCATATTCCGTAGTATTGTAACCACGCTACCGCGGGACGCGCGGTTAATTGTTCACCGATGGAAGTTTTGTCCGGAATGAGCAGGTTTTCCTGTTCATCACATGCCACTGGAGGTGCCCCAAAAGATCCGAACCTCCTAGCAGCTCTAGAAATGACGTCAGAACTGCACGGTGAGCGTCACTTATATTCGGTAGTATTGTAACCACGCTACCGCGGACGCGCTTTTAATTT
The DNA here is from genome assembly GCF_902652985.1 of Pecten maximus. NCBI lineage: Eukaryota > Metazoa > Mollusca > Bivalvia > Pectinida > Pectinidae > Pecten > Pecten maximus. Next base: position 12,782,450 of record NC_047026.1, read on the forward strand.
TTCCCCCGGGAAGTTTTGGGGAAATGAGCGGGTTTTCCTTTTCCATCCCACGGGAAAAAAAATCCTAGCAGCCAAAAATGGGTCAGAACGCACGGTGAGCGTCCCCCTATTCCTATTTTTAACCACGCAGGGACCCGGGAATTTTTCCCCCATAAAAATTTTTGTCAAATCATTTTTTTGAAATCCAATAAGGTGAAAAAGCCAAAACCCCCTCGCATTAAAATGGTAGAACCAGGGTGGGGGCCCTTTAATTGTTAAAAAGTGGGGGGAAATTTTTTGTTCACATTTTTTCCCCCCCAAGAGGGGGCCTTTTTTTTACCCCAAAGGGGGGCCCAAAATTTCCCCCCCAAAACCCTTGAAACGTCAAAAACGCTTTGGGTCCCATTTTTTGTACAGTGGGGAAACCCTTAATTTTTCCCAAAATTTTTTCCAAAAACGGGTTTTTTGTAAAACCCCCGGAGGGGGAAAAAGAAAAAACCCCACGTTAGAAATGGGTCAAACTGAGTCCCCAATAATTTTAAAACGCCGGGGGGCATTTTTTCCCCCGGGGTTTTGGGGAAATAAATTTTTCCTTTTTACAATCCGGGGGTGAAAAAGCCCCGGGGCCCCAAAGGTTAAAAAAAAAATCCCCGGGGGTTTTTTTTAAAAACCCCCCCCGGGGCCCCAAAATTGCCCCGATGAATTTCCGGAATGAAGGGCCCCTTTATCCCCTAGGTCCCAAAAAAACCCCCCGTGGTCAAAAAAAATTTGGGAATTTCCGGTAATCACTTTTCCCCTGGTCCCCACCGGGAGGGGGGGTTAATTTCCAAAAGGGGGATGGGGGTTTTTTTTACACTCCCAGGGGTAAAAATTTGCCCCCTGCAGTTGAATGAGCAGTCCGGTGACTCTTTTTTTTTAAAAGAAAAAACCTCCGGGGCCCCTTTTAATGCCCGATAATTTTTCCCAAAAAGGTTTTCCCTTTTTACCGGGGGGACCCAAAAAATTCCGCCCTTAGAGTTTGATAAAAATCCATGGCGTCCCAAGTTTTTGCCCCCCTCGCACCCCGGGAATTTGCAGATAAATTTTTTGGGGAATAAGGGTTTTTTGAAATCCCGGAGGTGAAGACCCGAATCCGAGAGTCTAAACCACGGTGAGGAAATTTTTTTAAATTTGGGTTTAAATAGCAAAACGCCTTTAATTTCACCATATTTTCCGGTAAACATTTTTTCCGGGGACCGCCCAAGGGAAAGAAGAATCCAGACCCGGGCGTAAACCACGGGAGGTCCCCAATTCCGATTTTTAAAACGCACGCGGTGGCGGTAATTTTGAGGGAATTTTGCGGAAGGCGGTTTTTTCACCAGGAGGTAAAAAAAAGACGTTTTTTCCCCAAAAGAGGAAAAAGGGGAAACCCCCAATTCTAGATTGTAAACGCACGGGAGGGGGTTTTTTTTCCCCGAAAAATTTTTGGGGGGAAAGCTTTTTCCGTTATTCCCATGGAGGTCCCAAAAAGACCGCCATTTCCCTTTAAAAAGGGGAAAAAAACCCCTTTCGTAAATTTTTCCCTAAATGAAAACCTACCACCGGTTTTTTCCCCCCCGGGGTTTCCCGGAAGGCGGTTTTTTTACCTTTGGGGGGAAAAAAAACCAAACCTCCGGGATTTTAAAAAGTCGAACCCATTTAAGCGTCAAATTGGAGTTTGAACCCCCAGGGGGGCCCGGGAAATTTCCCAAAAAAAAGGGGGTTTTTATCCCCCCCTTTGGGGCCCAAAAAACGGTCCAGAGTCGAAAACGCAGTGAGGAAAAATACGTTTTTTTTAACCCTTTTCCCCCCCCGGGGAAAATTTTTTTTGGGGAATTTTTGGGGAAGAGCGGGTTTTTCCTGTTGATCACATCCAGGGGGGAAAAGGACCCTTTACCCCAAAAAGGGGAAAAAGGGTAAGCCCCCAATTTTGGGGGATTTTTAAAACCCCCGGCGGGGGGTTTTTTTTTCACCGATGGAATTTTTAGGAATGGGGGTTTTTCCCTTTTATCACATCCCACTGGGGGCCCCCCCAAAAAGACCCGGGCCTCCTGCCTTAGAAATGAGTCAGAACTGCAGGGGACAATACCCCGTATTTGAAACCCCTTACCGCGACGCGGGTTTTTTTCAGAGTTTTTAAAAAAAGGGGGTTTTTCCTGTTGCCCAAAAAGGGGGTCCAAAAACCCGAATAAGACTCAAAGCGTCAAATAGGGTGGGTCCCCAAATTTTTTCCCCCGTCCGGGGGGGTTAATTTTTTTTGATTTTTTCCGGAAGGGCATTTTCCCCCCCCCCACTGGGGTCCCCAAAAAGTGACCCAACCTTTAAACGCCGGGGCGTAATTTCCGTTTTTCCAGAGGGGCGGGTTAATGTTCCATTTTTTTGGGGAAAAGAAAAAATTTTCCGTGATACCCCCGGGAGGTGAAAAAACCCAAAAATTTGTCCTAGGGGGGAAATCAGGGTGAAAAAAAACCCTTTTTGAAACCCCAACCCGGAGGCAATTTTTCACCAAAGTTTTCCGGAATGAGCATTTTGGGGATAACCCCCGGGGCCCCCAAATGACCCCCCGCAACAAAAAGGGGAAATCAGGGGAAGGGTTCCCCCCCCGGGGTTTGTAAACCCCCTCCCGGGAGGCAATGCCCCCTAATTTTTTGAAATAAATTTTTTTTGTTATCACTTCCCTGGGGGAAAAAGCCCGGGGCCCTAGCACCTTGGAAAAAAGGGGGCCCCCAAAATTTTTCCCAGTTTTGTAAAAAAAAAACCCCGGGGGAATTTTCCAAATTTTGGGGAATGAGCATTTTCCCTGTTGAACACCACTGGAGGGCCAAAAGTCCAAATTTGGGTTAAAAAGGGGGTGAAACCCCCAAAAATTGCCAAATTTGCCCACCAGGGGCCCGGGAATTGTCGGGAATTTTGGAAGAAAGGTTTTTTTTTAAAACCCCCGGGGGGCCCAAAAAACCCCCCCTTGAGTTTAGAAATGATTTCAAACCCGAGGTCCAAAAATTTTTTTAAAAAAAACCCGCCCCGGCCCCCGGGTAATTTTTTAAGGGAATTTTTTTACCGGGAAAAGGCGGTTTTTTGTGAAAACCCCCCCCATGGAGGTCCCTGATCCCCCCTGAGTCAAAAAGCCCGACTTTAAAAATACCCCAGTTTTAACCACTTACCGGGGGGGATTTTTCACCGATGGAATTTTGGGGAAAATTTTTTTTGGTTTTTCCCCCCAGGGCCCAAAAAAAGGAACCTCGGAAGAAACGAAAGGGGGGCCCCAATTTTTTGTAACCCGCCCGCGGAGCGGGGTTATTGTTCCCGATGAAGTTTTCCCGGGAAATGAGCGGGTTTTCCCCTTTTCCCCCCCCCGGGGGAAAAAAAGCCAACCCCCCCTTAGAATGACGTAAAACTGCACGGTGAGCGTCACCATTTTTCCGTAGTATTGTAACCCCCGCCCCGGGGGGCCCGGTTAATTTTTCACCGATGGAATTTTTGGGGGGAAGGGCAGGTTTTCTTTGATCAACCCATGGAGGTGCCCAAAAAAAAAAAACCCCGTGGTCTAAAAAAATGCCCAAAAAACGCCAAACGAAGCCCAAATTTAAAGAAACCCCCCCAAGGGACGGGAATTTTCCCGAGGAAATTTTCCTACTTTTCCTTTTGCCAAAATCCCCGGGGTCCCAAAGAGGGCCTCCAGAATTAGGAAAAAAAAGGAAAGGGTAACCCCAAACCCGTATTTTGTCCCCAGGTGGGGGCCCGGTTTTTTGTTCACATTTTTTTGGGGGGGAAACCCACCCCCCCCGGGGGTCCAAAAAAAACCTCAAGCGGCCTGGGAATTTTCGTAGAACGACGGGGACCCAATTTCCGGGTTTTGAAATTGCGGAGGCGGTTTTGTTGATAATTTTTCCGGGGGCCCGGGTTCCCCAACCCCCCACGGATGAAAAAAAGACGAACCAGGGTTTAAAAAATTTTGGCAAAACGCCGGTAATTGTTCCTTTAAATTTCCCAAGTAGGGAGGGGTTTTTTTTCCACAGGGAAGCCAAAGAGGCCTTTACCTAAAGGGAGGTAAAAACCAACCCCAGGTTTAAAAATTTACGTAGAAGCCGGTAAGGTACCATTTTTTGAACCAGCGGGGGGGGGTTAAATTTTCCCGGAGGGGGGAAAGACCGCCTTTACACTGCGGGGGGCCAAAAACCCCCCCCCTAATTAAAAAAATACGAAAAACCCGGGAGCGCTTAATTTAGAGTTGAAACCCCCGGGGGGTTTTTTTCACGGGAATTTTCCGGGAATAGGGTTTTTGACCCAATCACGGGGGGGCCCAAAAGATGAACCCCCTAGGGGCCCCCAAAAAAAAAAATTCTAAAGGGTTTCCCCTGTTTTTTAACCAGGGAGGGGCCCCAAAATTTTGGGTGGCGGTTTTTTGATAAAACCCCGGAGGTGCCAAAAAGATAAACCCCCCGCCCCCAAAAAAAACCCCTGAGGTGGTCGTTTTTTTAAGTTTTCCCCTCCACCCCGGGGGATTTAAAGGGTTTTTCCCCAAGAGCGGGCCTCATAAACATGGGGTCCCAAAATTCCGAATTACCCCAAAAAGGGACGCGAATGCATGGGGCCCCTTTTAAGTTTGTCCCCAGGGGCCAATTTTTCACCAAAAAGTTTGGAATAGCATTTTCCTTTTGACCAAAAGGGGCCCAAAAACCGCCCAGCCCCTTAAAATGCCGAAAGGGGGTAATTTTTTTGTAACCACGTCCCGGGACCGCCTTTTGCACCAGGAAGTTTCGAAGACGGGTTTTCCTTTAAATTTCCATGGAGTAACAAGCCCGCCCCTTAAGCCGGGGAAAATTGAAATGCAGGTAGGTCAAATTTTCCGAGTAAAAAGTACACTGGGGGGGGAATTTTCCCGAAAAATTTTTTGCGGAATACGGTTTTTGACACTCCCCGGGGCCCAAAAAGTCCAAAATTTCCCCGGAAATGAGCAGTCCGGTTCCCACCATGGATTTTAAAAACCCCCCTAGCGGAAACCCGAAAAAATTTTTTTTAAATTTAAAAGACGGGGGGTTTAATCCCACCTGGGGGGTCCAAAAAAAAAACCCCTGGGTCTAAAAATCAAAAAATGCCGGGAAGTCACCATGTTCCGTAATATTGTAACCACGCTACGCGGACGCGCGGTTAATTGTTCCACCGATGGAAGTTTTAGCCGGAGATGAGCCGTTTTCCTGTTGATCAACATCGCACTGGAGGTGCCCAAAAAGATCCGACTCCTAGCAGCTCTAGAAATGACGTCAGAACTGCACGTTGAGCGTCACCATATTTCCGTCGTATTGTAACCCCGCTACCGCGGACGCGCGGTTAATTGTTCACCGATGGAAGTTTTGCCGGCATGAGCAGGTTTCTCTTGATTAATCACATCCCACTGGAGGTGCCCAAAAAGATCCGAACCTCCTAGCAGCTCTAGAAATGACGTCAGAACTGCACGGTGAGCGTCACCATATTCCGTAGTATTGTAACCACGCTACCGCGGACGCGCGGTTAATTGTTCACCGATGGAAGTTTTGCCGGAATGAGCAGGTTTTCCTGTTGATCACATCCCACTGGAGGTGCCCAAAAAGATCCGAACCTCCTAGCGCTCTAGAAATGACGTCAGAACTGCACGGTGAGCGTCACCATATTCCGTAGTATTGTAACCACGCTACCGCGGACGCGCGGTTAATTGTTCACCGATGGAAGTTTTGCCGGAATGAGCAGGTTTTCCTGTTGATCACATCCCACTGGAGGTGCCCAAAAAGATCCGAACCTCCTAGCAGCTCTAGAAATGACGTCAGAACTGCACGGTGAGCGTCACCATATTCCGTAGTATTGTAACCACGCTACCGCGGACGCGCGGTTAATTGTTCACCGATGGAAAGTTTTGCCGGAATGAGCAGGTTTTCCTGTTCATCACATCCCACTGGAGGTGCCCAAAAAGATCCGAACCTCCTAGCAGCTCTAGAAATGACGTCAGAACTGCACGGTGAGCGTCACCATATTCCGTAGTATTGTAACCACGCTACCGCGGACGCGCGGTTAATTGTTCACCGATGGAAGTTTTGCCGGAATGAGCAGGTTTTCCTGTTGATCACATCCCACTGGAGGTGCCCAAAAAGATCCGAACCTCCTAGCAGCTCTAGAAATGACGTCAGAACTGCACGGTGAGCGTCACCATATTCCGTAGTATTGTAACCACGCTACCGCGGACGCGCGGTTAATTGTTCCCCGATGGAAGTTTTGCCGGAATGAGCAGGTTTTCCTGTTGATCACATCCCACTGGAGGTGCCCAAAAAGATCCGAACCTCCTAGCAGCTCTAGAAATGACGTCAGAACTGCACGGTGAGCGTCACCATATTCCGTAGTATTGTAACCACGCTACCGCGGACGCGCGGTTAATTGTTCACCGATGGAAGTTTTGACGGAATGAGCAGGTTTTCCTGTTGATCACATCCCACTGGAGGTGCCCAAAAAGATCCGAACCTCCTAGCAGCTCTAGAAATGACGTCAGAACTGCACGGTGAGCGTCACCATATTCCGTAGTATTGTAACCACGCTACCGCGGACGCGCGGTTAATTGTTCACCGATGGAAGTTTTGCCGGAATGAGCAGGTTTTCCTGTTGATCACATCCCACTGGAGGTGCCCAAAAAGATCCGAACCTCCTAGCAGCTCTAGAAATGACGTCAGAACTGCACGGTGAGCGTCACCATATTCCGTAGTATTGTAACCACGCTACCGCGGACGCGCGGTTAATTGTTCACCGATGGAAGTTTTGCCGGAATGAGCAGGTTTTCCTGTTGATCACATCCCACTGGAGGTGCCCAAAAAGATCCGAACCTCCTAGCAGCTCTAGAAATGACGTCAGAACTGCACGGTGAGCGTCACCATATTCCGTAGTATTGTAACAACGCTACCGCGGACGCGCGGTTAATTGTTCACCGATGGAATTTTTGCGGAATGAGCAGGTTTTCCTGTTGATCACATCCCACTGGAGGTGCCCAAAAAGATCCGAACCTCCTAGCAGCTCTAGAAATGACGTCAGAACTGCACGGTGAGCGTCACCATATTCCGTAGTATTGTAACCACGCTACCGCGGACGCGCGGTTAATTGTTCACCGATGGAAGTTTTGCCGGAATGAGCAGGTTTTCCTGTTCATCACATCCCACTGGAGGTGCCCAAAAAGATCCGAACCTCTTAGCAGCTCTAGAAATGACGTCAGAACTGCACGGTGAGCGTCACCATATTCCGTAGTATTGTAACCACGCTACCGCGGACGCGCGGTTAATTGTTCACCGATGGAAGTTTTGCCGGAATGAGCAGGTTTTCCTGTTGATCACATCCCACTGGAGGTGCACAAAACATCCGAACCTCCTAGCAGCTCTAGAAATGACGTCAGAACTGCACGGTGAGCGTCACCATATTCCGTAGTATTGTAACCACGCTACCGCGGACGCGCGGTTAATTGTTCACCGATGGAAGTTTTGCCGGAATGAGCAGGTTTTCCTGTTGATCACATCCCACTGGAGGTGCCCAAAAAGATCCGAACCTCCTAGCAGCTCTAGAAATGACGTCAGAACTGCACGGTGAGCGTCACCATATTCGGTAGTATTGTAACCACGCTACCGCGGACGCGCGGTTAATTGTTCACCGATGGAAGTTTTGCCGGAATGAGCAGGTTTTCCTGTTGATCACATCCCACTGGAGGTGCCCAAAAAGATCCGAACCTCCTAGCAGCTCTAGAAATGACGTTAGAACTGCACGGTGAGCGTCACCATATTCCGTAGTATTGTAACCACGCTACCGCGGACGCGCGGTTAATTGTTCACCGATGGAAGTTTTGCCGGAATGAGCAGGTTTTCCTGTTGATCACATCCCACTGGAGGTGCCCAAAAGATCCGAACCTCCTAGCAGCTCTAGAAATGACGTCAGAACTGCACGGTGAGCGTCACCATATTCCGTAGTATTGTAACCACGCTACCGCGGACGCGCGGTTAATTGTTCACCGATGGAAGTTTTTGCCGGAATGAGCAGGTTTTCCTGTTGATCACATCCCACTGGAGGTGCCCAAAAAGATCCGAACCTCCTAGCAGCTCTAGAAATGACGTCAGAACTGCACGGTGAGCGTCACCATATTCCGTAGTATTGTAACCACGCTACCGCGGACGCGCGGTTAATTGTTCACCGATGGAATTTTTGCGGGAATGAGCAGGTTTTCCTGTTGATCACATCCCACTGGAGGTGCCCAAAAAGATCCGAACCTCCTAGCAGCTCTAGAAATGACGTCAGAACTGCACGGTGAGGCGTCACCATATTCGTAGTATTGTAACCACGCTACCGCGGACGCGCGGTTAATTGTTCACCGATGGAAGTTTTACCGGAATGAGCAGGTTTTCCTGTTGATCACATCCCACTGGAGGTGCCCAAAAGATCCGAACCTCCTAGCAGCTCTAGAAATGACGTCAGAACTGCACGGTGAGCGTCACCATATTCCGTAGTATTGTAACCACGCTACCGCGGACGCGCGGTTAATTGTTCACCGATGGAAGTTTTGCCGGAATGAGCAGGTTTTCCTGTTGATCACATCCCACTGGAGGTGCCCAAAAGATCCGAACCTCCTAGCAGCTCTAGAAATGACGTCAGAACTGCACGGTGAGCGTCACCATATTCCGTAGTATTGTAACCACGCTACCGCGGACGCGCGGTTAATTGTTCACCGATGGAAGTTTTGCCGGAATGAGCAGGTTTTCCTGTTATCATATCCCACTGGAGGTGCCCAAAAAGATCCGAACCTCCTAGCAGCTCTAGAAATGACGTCAGAACTGCACGGTGAGCGTCACCATATTCCGTAGTATTGTAACCACGCTACCGCGGACGCGCGGTTAATTGTTCACCGATGGAAGTTTTGCGGGAATGAGCAGGTTTTCCTGTTGATCACATCCCACTGGAGGTGCCCAAAAAGATCCGAACCTCCTAGCAGCTCTAGAAATGACGTTCAGAAACTGCACGGTGAAGCGTCACCATATCCGTAGTATTGTAACCACGCTACCGTGGACGCGCGGTTAATTGTTCACCGATGGAAAGTTTTGGCCGGAATGAGCAAGGTTTCCTGTTGATCACATCCCTGGAGGTGCCCAAAAAGATCCGAACGCTCCTAGCAGCTCTAGAAATGACGTCAGAACTGCAACGGTGAGCGTCCATATTTCCGTAGTATTGGTAACCACGCTACCGCTGACGCGCGTTAATTGTTCACCGATGGAAGTTTTGCCGGAAATGAGCAGGTTTTCCTGTTATCACATCCCACTGGAGTGCCCAAAAAGATCCGAACCTCCTAGGAGCTCTAGAAATGACGTCAGAACTGCACGGTGAGCGTCACCATATTCGTAAGTATTTTAACCACGCTAACCGCGGACGCGCAGGTTATTGTTTCACGATGGAAGTTTTTGCCGGAATGAGCGGTTTTTCGTGTTTATCATATCCCACTGGAGGTGCCCAAAAGATCCGAACCTCCTAGCAGCTCTAGAAATGACGTCAGAACTGCACGGTGAGCGTCACCATATTCCGTAGTATTGTAACCACGCTACCGTGGACGCGCGGGTTAATTGTTCCCCGATGGAAAGTTTAGTCGGAATGAGCAGGTTTTCCTGTTGATCACATCGCACTGGAGGTGCCCAAAAGATCCGAACCTCCTAGCAGCTCTAGAAATGACGTCAGAAACTGCACGGTAGCGGTCACCATATTCCGTAGTATTGTAACCACGCTAACCGCGGACGCGCGGTTAATTGTTCACCGATGAAGTTTTTGCCGGAATGAGCAGGTTTTCCTGTTGATCCCAGCCCACTGGAGGTGCCCAAAAAGATCCGAACCTCCTAGCGCTCTAGAAATGACGTCAGAACTGCACGGTGAGCGTCATATATTCGTAGTATTGTAACCACGCTACCGTGGACGCGCGTTAATTGTTCCCCGATGAAAGTTTGTAACCGGAATGAGCAGGTTTTCCTGTTGATCACATCCCACTGGAGGTGCCCAAAAGATCCGAACCTCCTAGCAGCTCTAGAAATGACGTCAGAACTGCACGGTGAGCGTCACCATATTCCGTAGTATTGTAACCACGCTACCGCGGACGCGCGGTTAATTGTTCACCGATGGAAGTTTTGCCGGAATGAGCAGGTTTTCCTGTTGATCACATCGCCACTGGAGGTGCCCAAAAAGATCCGAACCTCCTAGCAGCTCTAGAAATGACGTCAGAACTGCACGGTGAGCGTCACCATATTCCGTAGTATTGTAACCACGCTACCGCGGACGCGCGGTTAATTGTTCACCGATGGAATTTTTGCGGGAATGAGCAGGTTTTCCTGTTGATCACATCCCACTGGAGGTGCCCAAAAAGATCCGAACCTCCTAGCAGCTCTAGAAATGACGTCAGAACTGCACGGTGAGCGTCACCATATTCCGTAGTATTGTAACCACGCTACCGCGGACGCGCGGTTAAGTGTTCACCCGATGGAAGTTTTGCCGGGAATGAGCAGGTTTTCCTGTTGTCACATCTCGCACTGGAGGTGCCCAAAAATGATCCGAACCTCCTAGCAGCTCTTAGAATGACGTCAGAACTGCACGGTGAGCGTCACCATATTCCGTAGTATTGTAACCACGCTAACCGCGGACGTCGCGGTTAATTGTTTCCCCGATGAAAGTTTTGGCGGATGAGCGGTTTTCCTGTTGATCAACATCCACTGGAGGTGCCCAAAAGATCCGAACCTCCTAGCAGCTCTAGAAATGACGTCAGAGACTGCACGGTGAGCGTCACATATTCCGTAGTATTGTAACCACGCTACCGCGGACGCGCGGTTAATTGTTCACCGATGGAAGTTTTGCCGAAATGAGCAGGGTTCTTTCCCTGCTTCATCACATCCACTGGAGGTCCCAAAAGATCCGAACCTCCTAGCAGCTCTAGAAAATGACGTCAGAACTGCACGGTGAGCGTCACCATATTCCGTAGTATTGTAACCACGCTACCGCGGACGCGCGGTTAATTGTTCACCGATGGAAGTTTTGCCGGGAATGAGCAGGTTTTCCTGTTGATCACATCCCACTGGAGGTGCCCAAAAAGATCCGAACCTCCTAGTGGCTCTAGAAATGACGTCAGAACTGCACGGTGAGCGTCACCATATTCCGTAGTATTGTAACCACGCTACCGCGGACGCGCGGTTAATTGTTCACCGATGGAAGTTTTGCCGGAATGAGCAGGTTTTCCTGTTGATCACATCCCACTGGAGGTGCCCAAAAGATCCGAACCTCCTAGCAGCTCTAGAAATGACGTCAGAACTGCACGGTGAGCGTCACCATATTCGTAGTATTGTAACCACGCTACCGCGGACGCGCGGTTAATTGTTCACCGATGGAAGTTTTGCCGGAATGAGCAGGTTTTCCTGCTTGATCACATCGCACTGGAGGTGCCCAAAAGATCCGAACCTCCTAGCAGCTCTAGAAATGACGTCAGAACTGCACGGTGAGCGTCACCATATTCCGTAGTATTGTAACCACGCTACCGCGGACGCGCGGTTAATTGTTCACCGATGGAAGTTTTGCCGGAATGAGCAGGTTTTCCTGTTGATCACATCCACTGGAGGTGCCCAAAAAGATCCGAACCTCCTAGCAGCTCTAGAAATGACGTCAGAACTGCACGGTGAGCGTCACCATATTCCGTAGTATTGTAACCACGCTACCGTGGACGCGCGGTTAATTGTTCCCCGATGGAAGTTTGTCGGAATGAGCAGGTTTTCCTGTTGATCACATCCCACTGGAGGTGCCCAAAAAGATCCGAACCTCCTAGCAGCTCTAGAAATGACGTCAGAACTGCACGGTGAGCGTCGCTATATTTCGTAGTATTGTAACCACGCTACCGCGGACGCGCGGTTAATTGTTCACCGATGGAAGTTTTGCCGGAATGAGCAGGTTTTCCTGTTTATCACATCGCATGGAGGTGCCCAAAAGATCCGAACCTCCTAGCAGCTCTAGAAATGACGTCAGAACTGCACAGTGAGCGTCACCATATTCCGTAGTATTGTAACCACGCTACCGCGGACGCGCGGTTAGTTGTTCACCGATGGAATTTTTGAGGGAATGAGCAGGTTTTCCTGTTGATCACATCCACTGGAGGTGCCCAAAAAGATCCGAACCTCTTAGTGGCTCTAAAAAATGACGTCAGAACTGCACGGTGAGCGTCACCATATTCCGTAGTATTGTAACCACGCTACCGTGGACGCGCGGTTAATTGTTCACCGAGTGAAGTTTTGCCGGAATGAGCAGGTTTTCCTGTTGATCACATCCCACTGGAGGTGCCCAAAAGATCCGAACCTCCTAGCAGCTCTAGAAATGACGTCAGAACTGCACGGTGAGCGTCACCATATTCCGTAGTATTGTAACCACGCTAACCGCGGACGCGCGGTTAAGTGTTCACTCGATGGAAGTTTTGCCGGAATGAGCAGGTCTTTCCTGCTGCATCACAGCCCACTGGAGGTGCCCAAAAAGATCCGAACCTCTTAGGCAGCTCTAGAAAATACGTCAGAACTGCACGGTGAGCGTCACCATATTCCGTAGTATTGTAACCACGCTAACCGTGGACGCGCGGTTAATTGTTCCCCGATGGAAGTTTGCCGGAATGAGCAGGTTTTCCCTGTTGATCACATCCCACTGGAGGTGCCCAAAAAGATCCGAACCTCCTAGATCTCTAGAAATGACGTCAGAACTGCACGTTGACGTCATCACCATATTCCGTAGTATTGTAACCACGCTACAGCGGACGCGTGGTTACATTGTTCACCGATGAAAATTTTCGAGGGAATGAGCAGGTTTTCCTCTCTTTATCACATCCCACTGGAGGTGCCCAAAAAGATCCGAACCTCCTAGCAGGCTCTAGAAATGACGTCAGAACTGCACGGTGAGCGTCCCATATTCGTAGTATTGTAACCACGCTACCGCTGGACGCGCGGTTAATTGTTCACCGATGGAAATTTTTGCCGAATGAGCAGGTTTTCCTGTTTGATCACATCCAACTGGAGGGCCCAAAAGATCCGACCTCCTAGCAGCTCTAGAATGACGTCAGAACTCACGGTGATAGCGTCACCATATTCCGTAGTATTGTAACCACGCTACCGCGGGACGCGCGGTTAATTGTTTCACCGATGGAATTTTGCCGGAATGAGCAGGTTTTCCTTTTATCACATCCCACTGGAGGTGCCCAAAAAAGATTCCGAACCCCTAGCAGCTCTAGAAATGACGTCAGAAACTGCAACGGTGAGCGTCACCATATTCGTAGTATTGTAACCACGCTACCGCGGACGCGCGGTTAATTGTTCCCGATGGAAGTTTGACCGGGAATGAAGCAGGTTTTCCCTATTTATCACATCCACTGGAGGTGCCCAAAAAGATCCGAACCTCCTAGCAGCTTCGAGAAATGACGTCAGAACTGCACGTGACGTCACCATAGTCCGGTAGTATTGTAACCAAGCTACCGCGGACGCGCGGTTAATTTGTTCACCGATGGAAGTTTTGCCGGAATGAGCAGGTTTTCCTGTTGATCACATGCCACTGGAGGTGCCCAAAAAGATCCGAACCCCCTAGCAGCTCTAGAAAATGACGTCAGAACTGCACGGTGAGCGTCACCATATTCCGTAGTATTGTAACCACGCTACCGTGGACGCGCGGTTAATTGTTCCCCGATGAAAGTTTTGCCGGAATGAGCAGGTTTTCCTGTTATCACATCGCACTGGAGGTGCCCAAAATGATCCGAACCTCCTAGCAGCTCTAGAAATGACGTCAGAACTTGCACGGTGAGCGTCACCATATTCCGTAGTATTGTAACCACGCTACCGCGGACGCGCGGTTAATTGTTCACCGATGGAAGTTTTGCCGGAATGATCAGGTTTTCCTGTTGATCACATCCCACTGGAGGTGCCCAAAAAGATCCGAACCTCCTAGTAGGCTCTAGAAATGACGTCAGAACTGCACGGTGAGCGTCATCCATATTCCGTAGTATTGTAACCACGCTACCGCGGACGCGCGGTTAATTTGTTCACCGATGGAAGTTTTGCCGGAATGAGCAGGTGTTCCTGTTGATCACATCGCACTGGAGGTGCCCAAAAAGATCCGAACCTCCTAGCAGCTCTAGAAATGACGTCAGAACTGCACGGTGAGCGTCACCATATTCCGTAGTATTGTAACCACGCTACCGCGGACGCGCGGTTAATTGTTCACCGATGGAAGTTTGTGCCGGAATGAGCAGGTTTTCCTGTTCATCACATCCCACTGGAGGTGCCCAAAAAGATCCGAACCTCTTAGCAGCTCTAGAAATGACGTCAGAACTGCACGGTGAGCGTCACCATATTCGGTAGTATTGTAACCACGCTACCGCGGACGCGCGGTTAATTGTTCACCGATGGAAGTTTTGACGGAATTGAGCAGGGTTTTCCTGTTGATCACATCCCACTGGAGGTGCCCAAAAAGATCCGAACCTCCTAGTAGGCTCTAGAAATGACGTCAGAACTGCACGGTGAGCGTCACCATATTCCGTAGTATTGTAACCACGCTACCGCGGAACGCGCGGTGTAATTGTTCACCGATGGAAAGTTTTGCGGAATTGAGCAGGTTTTCCTGTTGATCAACAATCGCACTGGAGGTGCCCAAAAAGATCCGAACCTCCTAGCAGCTCTAGAAATGACGTCAGAACTGCACGAGTGGAGCGTCACTATATTTCCGTAGTATTGTAACCACGCTACCGCGGGACGCGCGGTTAATTGTTCACCGATGGAAGTTTTGCCGGAATGAGCAGGTTTTCCTGTTGATCACAGCCACTGGAGGTGCCCAAAAAGATCCGAACCTCCTAGCAGCTCTAGAAATGACGTCAGAACTGCACAGTGAGCGTCACCATATTCCGTAGTATTGTAACCACGCTACCGCGGACGCGCGGTTAGTTGTTCACCGATGAAGTTTTGACGGAATGAGCGGTTTTCCTGTTGATCACATCCACTGGAGGTGCCCAAAAAGATCCGACCTCCTAGCAGCTCTAGAAATGACGTCAGAACTGCACGGTGAGCGTCATCATATTCGTAGTATTGTAACCACGCTACCGCGGACGCGCGGTTAATTGTTCACCGATGGAAGTTTTGCCGGAATGAGCAGGTTTTCCTGTTGATCACATCCCACTGGAGGTGCCCAAAAAGATCCGAACCTCCTAGCAGCTCTAGAAATGACGTCAGAACTGCACGGTGAGCGTCATCATATTCCGTAGTATTGTAACCACGCTAACCGCGGACGCGCGGTTAATTGTTCACCGATGAAAATTTTCCACGGAATGAGCAGGTTTTCCTGTTGATCACATCCCACTGGAGGTGCCCAAAAAGATCCGAACCTCCTAGCAGCTCTAGAAATGACGTCAGAACTGCACGGTGAGCGTCACCATATTCGTAGTATTGTAACCACGCTACCGCGGACGCGCGGTTAATTGTTCACCGATGGAAGTTTTGCCGGATGAGCAGGTTTTCCTGTTGATCACATCCCACTGGAGGTGCCCAAAAAGATCCGAACCTCCTAGCAGCTCTAGAAATGACGTCAGAACTGCACGGTGAGCGTCACCATATTCGTAGTATTGTAACCACGCTACCGCGGACGCGCGGTTAATTGTTCCCCGATGAAAGTTTTGCCGGAATGAGCAGGTTTTCCTGTTGATCACATCCCACTGGAGGTGCCCAAAAAGATCCGAACCTCCTAGCAGCTCTAGAAATGACGTCAGAACTGCACGGTGAGCGTCACCATATTCCGTAGTATTGTACCAGCGCGTCCGCTACCGCGGACGCGCTGTTAATTGTTCACCGATGGAAAGTTTTGCCGGAATGAGCAGGTTTTCCTGTTATCACATCCCACTGGAGGTGCCCAAAAAGATCCGAACCTCCTAGTCAGCTCTAGAAATGACGTCAGAACTGCACGGTGAGCGTCACCATATTCGTAGTATTGTAACCACGCTACCGCGGACGCGCGGTTAATTGTTCACCGATGGAAGTTTTGCCGGAATGAGCAGGTTTTCCTGTTGATCACATCGCACTGGAGGTGCCCAAAAAGATCCGAACCTCCTAGCAGCTCTAGAAATGACGTCAGAACTGCACGGTGAGCGTCACCATATTCCGTAGTATTGTAACCACGCTACCGCGGACGCGCGGTTAATTGTTCACCAGATGGAAAGTTTTGACGGAATGAGCAGGTTTTCCTGTTGATCACATCCCACTGGAGGTGCCCAAAAAGATCCGAACCTCCTAGCAGGCTCTAGAAATGACGTCAGAACTGCACGTGAAGCGTCACCAGATTCCTAGTATTGTAACCACGCTACCGCGGACGCGCGGTTAATTGTTCACCGATGGAAATTTTGTCGGAATGAGCAGGTTTTCCTGCTTTTACACATCCCACTGGAGGTGCCCAAAAATGATCCGAACCTCCTAGCAGCTCTAGAAATGACGTCAGAACTGCACGGGTGAGCGTCACCATATTCCGTAGTATTGTAACCACGCTACCGCGGGACGCGCGGTTAATTGTTCACCGATGGAAGTTTTGCCGGAATGAGCAGGATTTCCTGTTGATCACATCCCACTGGAGGTGCCCAAAAAGATCCGAACCTCCTAGCGCTCTAGAAATGACGTCAGAACTGCACGGTGAGCGTCACCATATTCCGTAGTATTGTAACCACGCTACCGCGGGACGCGCGGTTAATTGTTCACCGATGGAAGTTTTAGCCGGAAATGAGCAGGTTTTCCTGTTCATCACATCCCACTGGAGGTGCCCAAAAAGATCCGAACCTCCTAGCAGCTCTAGAAAATGACGTCAGAACTGCACGGTGAAGCGTCACCATATTCGTAGTATTGTAACCACGCTACCGCGGACGCGCGGTTAATTGTTCACCGATGAAGTTTTGCCGGAATGAGCAGGTTTTCCTGTTGATCACATCCCACTGGAGGTGCCCAAAAAGATCCGACCTCCTAGCAGCTCTAGAAATGACGTCAGAACTGCACGGTGAGCGTCACCATATTGCCGTAGTATTGTACCACGCTACCGGGGACGCGCGGTTAATTGTTCCACCGATGAAAGTTTTGCCGGAATGAGCAGGTTTTCCTGTTGATCACATCGCACTGGAGGTGCCCAAAAAGATCCGAACCTCCTAGCAGCTCTAGAAATGACGTCAGAACTGCACGGTGAGCGTCATTATATTTCGTAGTATTGTAACCACGCTACCGTCGGACGCGCGGTTAAATTGTTCCCCGATGAAAGTTTTGGCCGGAATGAGCAGGTTTTCCTGTTGATCACATCCACTGGAGGTGCCCAAAAAGATCCGAACCTCCTAGCAGCTCTAGAAAATGACGTCAGAACTGCACGGTGAGCGTCACCATATTCCGTAGTATTGTAACCACGCTACCGCGGACGCGCGGTTAATTGTTTCACCGATGGAAGTTTTGCCGGAATGAGCAGGTTATCCTGTTCATCCCATCTCACTTGAGGTGCCCAAAAGGATCCGGAACCTCCTAGCAGCTCTAGAAATGACGTCAGAACTGCACGGTGAGCGTCACCTATTCCGTAGTATTGTAACCACGCTAACCGCGGACGCCGCGGTTAATTGTTCACCGATGGAATTTTGACGGAATGAGCAGGTTTTTCCTGTTGATCACATTCCACTGGAGGTGCCCAAAAGATCCGAACCTCGTAGTGGCTCTAGAAATGACGTCAGAACTTCACGGTGAACGTCACCATATTCCCTAGTATTGTAACCACGCTACCGTGGACGCGCGGTTAATTGTTTCCGATGGAGATTTTACCGGAATGAGCAGGTTTTCCTGTTGATCACATCGCCACTAGGAGGTGCCCAAAAGATCCGAACCTCTAGCAGCTCTAGAAATGACGTCAGAACTGCCACGGTGAGCGTCCGTATATTCCGTAGTATTGTAACCACGCTACCGCGGACGCGCGGTTAATTGTTCCACCGATGGAAGTTTTGCCGGAATGAGCAGTTTTTCCCTGTTTATCACATCCCACTGGAGGTGCCCAAAAAGATCCGAACCTCCTAGCAGCTCTAGAAATGACGTCAGAACTGCACAGTGAGCGTCACCATATTCCGTAGTATTGTAACCACGCTACCGCGGACGCGCGGTTAGTTGTTCACCGATGGAATTTTGAGGGAATGAGCAGGTTTTCCTGTTGATCACATCGCACTGGAGGTGCCCAAAAAGATCCGAACCTCCTAGCAGCTCTAGAAATGACGTCAGAACTGCACGGTGAGCGTCAGTATATTTCGTAGTATTGTAACCACGCAACCGCGGACGCGCGGTTAATTGTTCACCGATGGAATTTTGCCGGAATGAGCAGGTTTTCCTGCTGATCACATCCACTGGAGGTGCCCAAAAAGATCCGAACCTCTAGCAGCTCTAGAAATGACGTCAGAACTGCACGGTGAGCGTCACCATATTCCGTAGTATTGTAACCACGCTAACCGCGGGACGCGCGGTTAATTGTTCACCGATGGAAGTTTTGCCGGAATGAGCAGGTTTTCCTGTTGCATCACATCCCACTGGAGGTGCCCAAAAAGATCCGAACCTCCTAGCAGCTCTAGAATTGCCCATGGAAGTTCACCGGAATGACGGTTCCGTTTATCGTATTGTCCCAAAGTGCCGGAATTAGCGTTGAAGTTTACCGAAACAGGTGGGTGCACAATCGACTAGCCAACACGCGAAGGGTATTTAGATGGAATTTCCGGGACGGGAGACTTCTGTTCAGCGAGGGAGCGGTAAAATGCGTCTGGGTTGGGAGGTCCGGAGTTAATCCAGGGGAATGCCGAAATACGGGCGCGCAAAATGGGAACGACGAGGCGGTTATTTTTGTTCCATAACATGCACTGGAGGTGCCTGATTCTCCCTGGAAGGCGCAGACATCCGACTCCCCAGGCGTAATCCGAGAGGTCCAACCTACGACTCAGATAAACCGGCAATTTGCGGTGTTATCAGGTTTTCTTTATACCAGTACCGGGGCCAAAAGTTCGAACCCTAGAAGTTGAAATGACAGTCTCCGCAGTGGTACCATATCGTAGTATTGGTACCCACTACCGCGGACGCGCGGTTATTTCGACCAGGAATTTGCGGAAATGAGGTCTTTGTTCATACCACGAGTGCCCAAAGCGAACCTCTTAGCATTTCCCGATAGTCTGAACCGGAAAGCACGGGGTCCTTTATCGTAGTTTTAACACGCTCCCCGGGAACGCGTATTTACCGTAAATTGACGTGAGCAGGTTTCCTATTGATCACATCGTACTGAAGGCCAACGACCCGTCTCCTCAGAAATGCGCAGAATGTCGGTACCAATTCGTAGTATTGTAACCAAACCGGCCCCTAGCGTTTGAATTTTCCCGATGAAGTTTGGAATGAGCAGTTTTCCTGAATATAACCCCGGGAGGTGCCAAAAACATCCAAACCTTTAGCCCTAAAATGACGTCAGCAGTGACTCACCATCGTACTATGGGGCCCAAACGCACCTGGGGCGTTAATTTCCCGAGAAGTTCCCAGAATGACAGGTTTTTTTAAACCCCGGAGGTGCCCGAAAGATCAACCTCTAGTGGCTCTAAAATGACGTCAAAAGGTGACGTCCCTTTCCCTTATTGTACCCATAACTGGACCGCGGTTATGTTCCGATGAAATTCGAAGGTGACGTCCCCTTTCAGACTGGAGCCAAGACCGGGGGCCCAAACCAGAAATTTGTGGGAAAATGCACGTTCCGTTTTTTGATTCGTACGAGTGACCCAACCCGGGGACCCCTGAATTCAGAGTAACCAACTGAGCAGGTCCTCGTTTCACATCCGTGATACCCAACGCTCCAATTAAGTTAAAATGGGACGAATGTGTACCATTCTATTTGTACCAGAAGGGGCCCGTTGTTTTCCACCTAAATTTGAGGGATGACCAGATTCCTGTGCCCACCATCGAGAGCTTAAACTCCAACCCTAGCGGTTAGTTTGACCAAAAATGGAATGACAGTTTTCCGCTTATTACCCCGAGGGAAAGTTTAATTTCCATGGTCTAAGAATGACAGGAACCTGTATCAACGAAGAGTCAAAATGACCGAACCCGGCGCTTAAAATTACGAGGAATTTCCGGGAAACGGTCTTTTCCTATTTGTAACCGCACCGGAGGTGCCCAATACCGGAAGTTGCCGCAGAACTCCTTGATCACCATACCGTAGTACAAAACCCGCTACCCCGTACCCCGGGATAACTTCTAACCGAGGCAGTTTTGCCCAATGGCGGGTTTTCTTGAACCCGGAGGTGCCATAAGTCACCCCTGAACTTCCGAAATGAAAAATTCCGTGACCATCCACGGTAGGTGCCACGCTACCCGGGACGCGACTCAAACCGTGAATTTTGCCGAAGGGAAATTTTCCTGGATAACCACGCACGGGCCAAGATCCAATTTTACGATGAAATGACGTCAGAAAGCTCGTTCGTCCCATATTCCGGTAGGTGCCCCCAAAGACGAACCTCACTTGGAAAGAGCGAATTGCCGGTGAGTCCTATTCCGTTATTGCACCACCCACCGGTGCCAAAATTTCCAACGTCCAAGTTGCAGAATGACGTGGATGCCGTGAGGCCACCAATCCAATTAACCAACTCCACCAGCGGAATGTCAGAATTTGCGGTGAGCACGTTTTCTTGTTGATCCACGGAGGTCCCAAACGGCCGAATCTAGCAGTTTAAATCGTCGAGACTGCAGGTCCGTTACGCATCATGGGTCCTTAAACGTCCGACCGGGCAATTTCCATGAGTTTAATGAACAGTTTCCCGTTTACATCCATGGTAGGTGCCCAAACGTCCAACCTCCGCAGTTCTAGACGATAAGATTGCCGGTGAGCTTTTACCTGGTTGATCGAACCCGGGTCCCAAAACGTCCGAAGCCTAAGTTAAAAAGGAGTTCCATGAAGCCCCTTTGCAGTCCAAAACCGACCAAGGCGTAACTTCCGGGTTAGAATTTCGAATTACCAGGTTCCCGTAATATCCACTAGGTACCCACGAAGAGCGACCTTTAGTCCGAAAGAGTTCAAATCACGGGCGTCTATACCCAACTGTACTGCCTAAGACGAACCCCGGCATTTCAAATGGACTTTACCGGGACGCGGTTTTTTCGTACTATGAAGTGCCGAAGCGTAATTCCTAGTGGAAAGATACTCAAACCAATGAGCACTTTTCCGTTATAATCCACGTACCGACGCCGTAACGCCCCGGGAATGTTTCCGAACCGGTGCTTCATTCCTATAATGGCCAAGATCCGACCCTAGCACTAAAAATTCGAATCACGGTGAGCTCGTTAATTTCGTCAATTAAACCCCACCGGACGGCGGTTATTTTCACCGATGAAGTTAGAATGAGCAGTTCCGGTTGTCATATCCACTGGAGTGCCCAAAGATCCGAACCCTTAATCAGCATGCATGAGCAGAGCGGCTTTCTTTGTCACCATCCGCTGCAGGTGCCGTATAAATTTCACCGATAAGTTTGACCAGAAGGGACGGTTCTCCTTTTTTCAATTGAAAGTGCCAAAAGACCGAACCATCTAACTTAAAAGCGAGACTGCACGGGAAAATTTTCCTTTTATAACCAACCGCGGGCGCGGTCAATTTCACCATGAAGTGCGGAAGAGCAGGTTGGGTCACACTCCTGAGGTGCAAAACGTCCAAACCCTTGAGTTGTTAACGAGTAGTTTTCCGGTAGGACCTTTCCGTAGTTTAACTGTACCGGAACCGAACCTTTAGCAGTGAAAGTTTGAATGCAGGGGTACAAATCCACTGTGGCCCAAATCCGAATGCTGCACTAAAGGTCAATCTTTCCCGTGATGCAAATAGTTTTTTAACCGCCTGGGGCCCATGAATTGTCCCAAAAGTTGGCCAAACGAGGTTCTCAAACTATTGAGTTGAAAAACCTCCCTGACGCTTAATTCGAGCCCAGGTAAATTTCAATTTTCCCCAGGGTCCCGTCACCCTGAGCTTCAA
>NC_047026.1:12805011-12820900 GCF_902652985.1 Pecten maximus
TTTGAGGGAATGAGCAGGTTTTCCTGTTGATCACATCCCACTGGAGGTGCCCAAAAAGATCCGAACCTCCTAGCAGCTCTAGAAATGACGTCAGAACTGCACGATGAGCGTCACCATATTCCGTAGTATTGTAACCACGCTACCGTGGACGCGCGGTTAATTGTTCCCCGATGAAAGTTTTGCCGGAATGAGCAGGTTTTCCTGTTGATCACATCGCACTGGAGGTGCCCAAAAAGATCCGAACCTCCTAGCAGCTCTAGGAATGACGTCAGAACTTCACGGTGAACGTCACCATATTCCCTAGTATTGTAACCACGCTACCGTGGACGCGCGGTTAATTGTTCCCCGATGAAAATTTTGTCGGAATGAGCAGGTTTTCCTGTTGATCACATCCCACTGGAGGTGCCCAAAAAGATCCGAACCCCCTCGCAGCTCTAGAAATGACGTCAGAACTGCACGGTGAGCGTCGTTATATTTCGTAGTATTGTAACCACGCTACCGCGGACGCCATGTTAATTGTTCACCGATGGAAGTTTTGCCGGAATGAGCAGGTTTTCCTCTTTTTATCACATCGCAGTGGAGGTGCCCAAAATGATCCGAACCTCCTAGCAGCTCTAGAAATGACGTCAGAACTGCACAGTGAGCGTCACCATATTCCGTAGTATTGTAACCACGCTACCGCGGACGCGCGGTTAATTGTTCACCGATAGAAGTTTTGCCGGAATGAGCAGGTTTTCCTGTTGATCACATGCCACCGGAGGTGTCCAAAAGATCCGAACCTCCTAGCAGCTCTAGAAATGACGTCAGAACTGCACGGTGAGCGTCACCATATTCCGTAGTATTGTAACCACGCTACCGCGGACGCGCGATTAATTATTCACCGATGGAAGTTTTGCCGGAATGAGCAGGTTTTCCTGCTCATCACATCCCACTGGAGGTGCCCAAAAAGATCCGAACCTCCTAGCAGCTCTAGAAATGACGTCAGAACTGCACGGTGAGCGTCACCATATTCGGTAGTATTGTAACCACGCTACCGCGGACGCGCGGTTAATTGTTCACCGATGGAAGTTTTGCCGGAATGAGCAGGTTTTCCTGTTCATCCCATCCCACTGGAGGTGCCCAAAAGATCCGGCCTCCTAGCAGCTCTAGAAATGACGTCAGAACTGCACGGTGAGCGTCACCATATCCCGTAGTATTGTAACCACGCTACCGCGGACGCGCGGTTAATTGTTCACCGATGGAATTTTTGAGGGAATGAGCAGGTTTTCCTGTTGATCACATCCCACTGGAGGTGCCCAAAAAGATCCGAACCTCCTAGTGGCTCTAGAAATGACGTCAGAACTGCACGGTGAGCGTCACCATATTCCGTAGTATTGTAACCACGCTACCGTGGACGCGCGGTTAATTGTTCCCCGATGAAAGTTTTGCCGGAATGAGCAGGTTTTCCTGTTGATCACATCGCACTGGAGGTGCCCAAAAAGATCCGAACCTCCTAGCAGCTCTAGAAATGACGTCAGAACTGCACGGTGAGCGTCACCATATTCCGTAGTATTGTAACCACGCTACCGCGGACGCGCGGTTAATTGTTCACCGATGGAAGTTTTGCCGGAATGAGCAGGTTTTCCTGTTGATCACATCCCACTGGAGGTGCCCAAAAAGATCCGAACCTCCTAGTGGCTCTAGAAATGACGTCAGAACTGCACGGTGAACGTCACCATATTCCGTAGTATTGTA
Source organism: Pecten maximus (assembly GCF_902652985.1). Taxonomy (NCBI): domain Eukaryota; kingdom Metazoa; phylum Mollusca; class Bivalvia; order Pectinida; family Pectinidae; genus Pecten; species Pecten maximus. The sequence continues at coordinate 12,806,746 of NC_047026.1, forward strand.
ACCACGCTACCGCGGACGCGCGGTTAATTGTTCACCGATGGAAATTTTGTCGGAATGAGCAGGTTTTCCTGTTGATCACATCCCACTGGAGGTGCCCAAAAAGATCCGAACCCCCTAGCAGCTCTAGAAATGACGTCAGAACTGCACGGTGAGCGTCGTTATATTTCGTAGTATTGTAACCACGCTACCGCGGACGCGCATGTTAATTGTTCACCGATGGAAGTTTTGCCGGAATGAGCAGGTTTTCCTGTTGATCACATCGCACTGGAGGTGCCCAAAATGATCCGAACCTCCTAGCAGCTCTAGAAATGACGTCAGAACTGCACAGTGAGCGTCACCATATTCCGTAGTATTGTAACCACGCTACCGCGGACGCGCGGTTAGTTGTTCACCGATGGAATTTTTGCCGGAATGAGCAGGTTTTCCTGTTGATCACATCGCACTGGAGGTGCCCAAAAAGATCCGAACCCCCTAGCAGCTCTAGAAATGACGTCAGAACTGCACGGTGAGCGTCACCATATTTCGTAGTACTGTAACCACGCTACCGCGGACGCGCGGTTAATTGTTCACCGATGGAAGTTTTGCCGGAATGAGCAGGTTTTCCTGTTGATCACATGCCACTGGAGGTGCCCAACAAGATCCGAACCTCCTAGCAGCTCTAGAAATGACGTCAGAACTGCACGGTGAGCGTCACCATATTCCGTAGTATTGTAACCACGCTACCGCGGACGCGCGGTTAATTGTTCACCGATGGAAGTTTTGCCGGAATGAGCAGGTTTTCCTGCTCATCACATCCCACTGGAGGTGCCCAAAAAGATCCGAACCTCTTAGCAGCTCTAGAAATGACGTCAAAACTGCACGGTGAACGTCACCATGTTCCGTAATATTGTAACCACGCTACCGCGGACGCGCGGTCAATTGTTCACCGATGGAAGTTTTACCGGAATGAGCAGGTTTTCCTGTTCATCACATCCCACTGGAGGTGCCCAAGAAGATCCGAACCTCCTAGCAGCTTTAGAAATGACGTCAGAACTGCACGGTAAGCGTCACCATATTCGGTAGTATTGTAACCACGCTACCGCGGACGCGCGGTTAATTGTTCACCGATGGAAGTTTTACCGGAATGAGCAGGTTTTCCTGTTGATCACATCCCACTGGAGGTGCCCAAAATGATCCGGCCTCCTAGCAGCTCTAGAAATGACGTCAGAACTGCACGGTAAGCGTCACAATATCCCGTAGTTTTGTAACCACGTTACCGCGGACGCGCGGTTAATTGTTCACCGATGGAAGTTTTGCCGGGAATGAGCAGGTTTTCCTGTTGATCACATCCCACTGGAGGTGCCCAAAAAGATCCGAACCTCCTAGCAGCTCTAGAAATGACGTCAGAACTGCACGGTGAGCGTCACCATATTCCGTAGTATTGTAACCACGCTACCGCGGACGCGCGGTTAATTGTTCACCGATGGAAGTTTTGAGGGAATGAGCAGGTTTTCCTGTTGATCACATCCCACTGGAGGTGCCCAAAAAGATCCGAACCTCCTAGCTGGCTCTAGAAATGACGTCAAAACTGCACGGTGAAGCGTCACCATATTCCGTAGTATTGTAACCACGCTACCGCGGACGCGCGGTTAATTGTTCACCGATGGAAGTTTTACCGGAATGAGCAGGTTTTCCTGTTGATCACATCCCACTGGAGGTGCCCAAAAAGATCCGAACCTCCTAGCAGCTCTAGAAATGACGTCAGAACTGCACGTGAAGCGTCACCATATTCCGTAGTATTGTAACCACGCTACCGCGGACGCGCGGTTAATTGTTCACCGATGGAAGTTTTGCCGGAATGAGCAGGTTTTCCTGTTTATCACATCCCACTGGAGGTGCCCAAAAAGATCCGAACCTCCTAGCAGCTCTAGAAATGACGTCAGAACTGCACGGTGAGCGTCACCATATTCCGTAGTATTGTAACCACGCTACCGCGGACGCGCGGTTAATTGTTCACCGATGGAATTTTTGCCGGAATGAGCAGGTTTTCCTGTTGATCACATCGCACTGGAGGTGCCCAAAAAGATCCGAACCTCCTAGCAGCTCTAGAAATGACGTCAGAACTGCACGGTGAGCGTCACCTATATTCCGTAGTATTGTAACCACGCTACCGCGGACGCGCGGTTAATTGTTCACCGATGGAAGTTTTGCCGGAATGAGCAGGTTTTCCTGTTGATCACATCCCACTGGAGGTGCCCAAAAAGATCCGAACCTCCTAGCAGCTCTAGAAATGACGTCAGAACTGCACGGTGAGCGTCACCATATTCCGTAGTATTGTAACCACGCTACCGCGGACTGCGCGGTTAATTGTTCACCGATGGAAGTTTTGCCGGAATGAGCAGGTTTTCCTGTTCATCACATCCCACTGGAGGTGCCCAAAAAGATCCGAACCTCCTAGCAGCTCTAGAAATGACGTCAGAACTGCACGGTGAGCGTCACCATATTCGGTAGTATTGTAACCACGCTACCGCGGACGCGCGGTTAATTGTTCACCGATGGAAGTTTTGCCGGAATGAGCAGGTTTTCCTGTTATCACATCCCACTGGAGGTGCCCAAAAAGATCCGAACCTCCTAGCAGCTCTAGAAATGACGTCAGAACTGCACGGTGAGCGTCACCATATTCCGTAGTATTGTAACCACGCTACCGCGGACGCGCGGTTAATTGTTCACCGATGGAATTTTTGCGGGAATGAGCAGGTTTTCCTGTTGATCACATCCCACTGGAGGTGCCCAAAAAGATCCGAACCTCCTAGTGGCTCTAGAAATGACGTCAGAACTGCACGGTGAACGTCACCATGTTCCGTAATATTGTAACCACGCTACCGCGGACGCGCGGTTAATTGTTCACCGATGGAAGTTTTACCGGAATGAGCAGGTTTTCCTGTTCATCACATCCCACTGGAGGTGCCCAAGAAGATCCGAACCTCCTAGCAGCTTAGAAATGACGTCAGAACTGCACGGTGAGCGTCACCATATTCGGTAGTATTGTAACCACGCTACCGCGGACGCGCGGTTAATTGTTCACCGATGGAAGTTTTGCCGGAATGAGCAGGTTTTCCTGTTGATCACATCCCACTGGAGGTGCCCAAAAAGATCCGAACCTCCTAGCAGCTCTAGAAATGACGTCAGAACTGCACGGTGAAGCGTCACCATATCCGTAGTATTGTAACCACGCTACCGCGGACGCGCGGTTAATTGTTCACCGATGGAATTTTTGACGGAATGAGCAGGTTTTCCTGTTGATCACATCCCACTGGAGGTGCCCAAAAAGATCCGAACCTCCTAGCAGCTCTAGAAATGACGTCAGAACTGCACGGTGAGCGTCACCATATTCCGTAGTATTGTAACCACGCTACCGCGGACGCGCGGTTAATTGTTCACCGATGGAAGTTTTGCCGGAATGAGCAGGTTTTCCTGTTGATCACATCCCACTGGAGGTGCCCAAAAAGATCCGAACCTCCTAGCAGCTCTAGAAATGACGTCAGAACTGCACGGTGAGCGTCACCATATTCCGTAGTATTGTAACCACGCTACCGCGGACGCGCGGTTAATTGTTCACCGATGGAAGTTTTGCCGGAATGAGCAGGTTTTCCTGTTGATCACAACCACTGGAGGTGCCCAAAAAGATCCGAACCTCCTAGCAGCTCTAGAAATGACGTCAGAACTGCACGGTGAGCGTCACCATATTCCGTAGTATTGTAACCACGCTACCGCGGACGCGCGGTTAATTGTTCACCGATGGAAGTTTTGACGGAATGAGCAGGTTTTCCTGTTGATCACATCCCACTGGAGGTGCCCAAAAAGATCCGAACCTCCTAGCAGCTCTAGAAATGACGTCAGAACTGCACGGTGAGCGTCACCATATTCGTAGTATTGTAACCACGCTACCGCGGACGCGCGGTTAATTGTTCACCGATGGAAGTTTTGCCGGAATGAGCAGGTTTTCCTGTTGATCACATCGCACTGGAGGTGCCCAAAAAGATCCGAACCTCCTAGCAGCTCTAGAAATGACGTCAGAACTGCACGGTGAGCGTCACCATATTCCGTAGTATTGTAACCACGCTACCGCGGACGCGCGGTTAATTGTTCACCGATGGAAGTTTTGCCGGAATGAGCAGGTTTTCCTGTTGATCACATCCCACTGGAGGTGCCCAAAAAGATCCGAACCTCCTAGCAGCTCTAGAAATGACGTCAGAACTGCACGGTGAGCGTCACCATATTCCGTAGTATTGTAACCACGCTACCGCGGACGCGCGGTTAATTGTTCACCGATGGAATTTTTGCCGGAATGAGCAGGTTTTCCTGTTGATCACATCCCACTGGAGGTGCCCAAAAAGATCCGAACCTCATAGCAGCTCTAGAAATGACGTCAGAACTGCACGGTGAGCGTCACCATATTCGTAGTATTGTAACCACGCTACCGCGGACGCGCGGTTAATTGTTCACCGATGGAAGTTTTGCCGGAATGAGCAGGTTTTCCTGTTGATCACATCCCACTGGAGGTGCCCAAAAAGATCCGAACCTCCTAGCAGCTCTAGAAATGACGTCAGAACTGCACGGTGAGCGTCACCATATTCCGTAGTATTGTAACCACGCTACCGCGGACGCACGGTTAATTGTTCACCGATGGAATTTTTGCCGGAATGAGCAGGTTTTCCTGTTGATCACATCCCACTGGAGGTGCCCAAAAAGATCCGAACCTCCTAGCAGCTCTAGAAATGACGTCAGAACTGCACGGTGAGCGTCACCATATTCCGTAGTATTGTAACCACGCTACCGCGGACGCGCGGTTAATTGTTCACCGATGGAAGTTTTGCCGGAATGAGCAGGTTTTCCTGTTGATCACATCCCACTGGAGGTGCCCAAAAAGATCCGAACCTCCTAGCAGCTCTAGAAATGACGTCAGAACTGCACGGTGAGCGTCACCATATTCCGTAGTATTGTAACCACGCTACCGCGGACGCGCGGTTAATTGTTCACCGATGGAAGTTTTTGCCGGAATGAGCAGGTTTTCCTGTTGATCACATCCCACTGGAGGTGCCCAAAAAGATCCGAACCTCCTAGCAGCTCTAGAAATGACGTCAGAACTGCACGGTGAGCGTCACCATATTCCGTAGTATTGTAACCACGCTACCGCGGACGCGCGGTTAATTGTTCACCGATGGAAGTTTTGCCGGAATGAGCAGGTTTTCCTGTTGCATCACATCCCACTGGAGGTGCCCAAAAAGATCCGAACCTCCTAGCAGCTCTAGAAATGACGTCAGAACTGCACGGTGAAGCGTCACCATATTCCGTAGTATTGTAACCACGCTACCGCGGACGCGCGGTTAATTGTTCACCGATGGAAGTTTTGCCGGAATGAGCAGGTTTTCCTGTTGATCACATCCCACTGGAGGTGCCCAAAAAGATCCGGCCTCCTAGCAGCTCTAGAAATGACGTCAGAACTGCACGGTAAGCGTCACCATATCCCGTAGTTTTGTAACCACGTTACCGCGGACGCGCGGTTAATTGTTCACCGATGGAATTTTTGAGGGAATGAGCAGGTTTTCCTGTTGATCACATCCCACTGGAGGTGCCCAAAAAGATCCGAACCTCCTAGCAGCTCTAGAAATGACGTCAGAACTGCACGGTGAGCGTCACCATATTCCGTAGTATTGTAACCACGCTACCGCGGACGCGCGGTTAATTGTTCACCGATGGAAGTTTTGCCGGAATGAGCAGGTTTTCTGTTGATCACATCCCACTGGAGGTGCCCAAAAAGATCCGAACCTCCTAGTGGTTCTAGAAATGACGTCAGAACTGCACGGTGAACGTCACCATGTTCCGTAATATTGTAACCACGCTACCGCGGACGCGCGGTTAATTGTTCACCGATGGAAGTTTTACCGGAATGAGCAGGTTTTCCTGTTCATCACATCCCACTGGAGGTGCCCAAGAAGATCCGAACCTCCTAGCAGCTTTAGAAATGACGTCAGAACTGCACGATGAGCGTCACCATATTCCGTAGTATTGTAACCACGCTACCGTGGACGCGCGGTTAATTGTTCCCCGATGAAAGTTTTGCCGGAATGAGCAGGTTTTCCTGTTGATCTCATCGCACTGGAGGTGCCCAAAAAGATCCGAACCTCCTAGCAGCTCTAGGAAATGACGTCAGAACTGCACGGTGAGCGTCACCATATTCCGTAGTATTGTAACCACGCTACCGCGGATGCGCGGTTAATTGTTCACCGATGGAAGTTTTGCCGGAATGAGCAGGTTTTCCTGTTGATCACATCCCACTGGAGGTGCCCAAAAAGATCCGAACCTCCTAGTGGCTCTAGAAATGACGTCAGAACTTCACGGTGAACGTCACCATATTCCCTAGTATTGTAACCACGCTACCGTGGACGCGCGGTTAATTGTTCCCCGATGAAATTTTGTCGGAATGAGCAGGTTTTCCTGTTGATCACATCCCACTGGAGGTGCCCAAAAAGATCCGAACCCCCTCGCAGCTCTAGAAATGACGTCAGAACTGCACGGTGAGCGTCGTTATATTTCGTAGTATTGTAACCACGCTACCGCGGACGCCATGTTGATTGTTCACCGATGGAAGTTTTGCCGGAATGAGCAGGTTTTCCTCTTTTTATCACATCGCAGTGGAGGTGCCAAAAATGATCCGAACCTCCTAGCAGCTCTAGAAATGACGTCAGAACTGCACAGGTGAGCGTCACCATATTCCGTAGTATTGTAACCACGCTACCGCGGACGCGCGGTTAATTGTTCACCGATAGAAGTTTTGCCGGAATGAGCAGGTTTTCCTGTTGATCACATGCCACCGGAGGTGCCCAAAAAGATCCGAACCTCCTAGCAGCTCTAGAAATGACGTCAGAACTGCACAGTGAGCGTCACCATATTCCGTAGTATTGTAACCACGCTACCGCGGACGCGCGGTTAGTTGTTCACCGATGGAATTTTTGAGGGAATGAGCAGGTTTTCCTGTTGATCACATCGCACTGGAGGTGCCCAAAAAGATCCGAACCCCCTAGCAGCTCTAGAAATGACGTCAGAACTGCACGGTGAGCGTCATTATATTTAGTAGTATTGTAACCACGCTACCGCGGACGCGCGGTTAATTGTTCACCGATGGAAGTTTTGCCGGAATGAGCAGGTTTTCCTGTTGATCACATGCCACTGGAGGTGCCCAACAAGAATCCGAACCTCCTAGCAGCTCTAGAAATGACGTCAGAACTGCACGGTGAGCGTCACTATATTCCGTAGTATTGTAACCACGCTACCGCGGATGCGCGGTTAATTGTTCACCGATGGAAGTTTTGCCGGAATGAGCAGGTTTTCCTGCTCATCACATCCCACTGGAGGTGCCCAAAAAGATCCGAACCTCTTAGCAGCTCTAGAAATGACGTCAGAACTGCACGGTGAGCGTCACCATATTCGGTAGTATTGTAACCACGCTACCGCGGACGCGCGGTTAATTGTTCACCGATGGAAGTTTTGCCGGAATGAGCAGGTTTTCCTGTTCATCCCATCCCACTGGAGGTGCCCAAAAAGATCCGAACCTCCTAGCAGCTCTAGAAATGACGTCAGAACTGCACGGTGAGCGTCACCATATTCTGTAGTATTGTAACCACGCTACCGCGGACGCGCGGTTAATTGTTCACCGATGGAATTTTTGAGGGAATGAGCAGGTTTTCCTGTTGATCACATCCCACTGGAGGTGCCCAAAAAGATCCGAACCTACTAGTGGCTCTAGAAATGACGTCAAAACTGCACGGTGAACGTCACCATGTTCCGTAATATTGTAACCACGCTACCGCGGACGCGCGGTTAATTGTTCACCGATGGAAGTTTTACCGGAATGAGCAGGTTTTCCTGTTCATCACATCCCACTGGAGGTGCCCAAGAAGATCCGAACCTCCTAGCAGCTTTAGAAATGACGTCAGAACTGCACGGTAAGCGTCACCATATTCGGTAGTATTGTAACCACGGTACCGCGGACGCGCGGTTAATTGTTCACCGATGGAAGTTTTGCCGGAATGAGCAGGTTTTCCTGTTGATCACATCCCACTGGAGGTGCCCAAAAAGATCCGAACCTCCTAGTGGTTCTAGGAATGACGTCAGAAGTGCACGGTGAGCGTCACCATATTCCGTAGTATTGTAACCACGCTACCGCGGACGCGCGGTTAATTGTTCACCGATGGAAGTTTTGCCGGAATGAGCAGGTTTTCCTGTTGATCACATCCCACTGGAGGTGCCCAAAAAGATCCGAACCTCCTAGTGGTTCTAGAAATGACGTCAGAACTGCACGGTGAACGTCACCATGTTCCGTAATATTGTAACCACGCTACCGCGGACGCGCGGTTAATTGTTCATCGATGGAAATTTTGCCGGAATGAGCAGGTTTTCCTGTTCATCCCATCCCACTGGAGGTGCCCAAGAAGATCCGAACCTCCTAGCAGCTTTAGAAATGACGTCAGAACTGCACGATGAGCGTCACCATATTCCGTAGTATTGTAACCACGCTACCGTGGACGCGCGGTTAATTGTTCACCGATGAAGTTTTGCCGGAATGAGCAGGTTTTCCCTGTTGATCTCATCGCACTGGAGGTGCCCAAAAAGATCCGAACCTCCTAGCAGCTCTAGGAATGACGTCAGAACTGCACGGTGAGCGTCACCATATTCCGTAGCATTGTAACCACGCTACCGCGGACGCGCGGTTAATTGTTCACCGATGGAAGTTTTGCCGGAATGAGCAGGTTTTCCTGTTGATCTCATCGCACTGGAGGTGCCCAAAAAGATCCGAACCTCCTAGCAGCTCTAGGAATGACGTCAGAACTGCACGGTGAGCGTCACCATATTCCGTAGTATTGTAACCACGCTACCGCGGACGCGCGGTTAATTGTTCACCGATGGAAGTTTTGCCGGAATGAGCAGGTTTTCCTATTGATCACATCCCACTGGAGGTGCCCAAAAAGATCCGAACCTCCTAGTGGCTCTAGAAATGACGTCAGAACTTCACGGTGAACGTCACCATATTCCCTAGTATGGTAACCACGCTACCGTGGACGCGCGGTTAATTGTTCCCCGATGAAAATTTTGTCGGAATGAGCAGGTTTTCCTGTTGATCACATCCCACTGGAGGTGCCCAAAAAGATCCGAACCCCCTCGCAGCTCTAGAAATGACGTCAGAACTGCACGGTGAGCGTCGTTATATTTCGTAGTATTGTAACCACGCTACCGCGGACGCCATGTTGATTGTTCACCGATGGAAGTTTTGCCGGAATGAGCAGGTTTTCCTCTTTTATCACATCGCAGTGGAGGTGCCCAAAATGATCCGAACCTCCTAGCAGCTCTAGAAATGACGTCAGAACTGCACAGTGAGCGTCACCATATTCCGTAGTATTGTAACCACGCTACCGCGGACGCGCGGTTAATTGTTCACCGATAGAAGTTTTGCCGGAATGAGCAGGTTTTCCTGTTGATCACATGCCACCGGAGGTGCCCAAAAAGATCCGAACCTCCTAGCAGCTCTAGAAATGACGTCAGAACTGCACAGTGAGCGTCACCATATTCCGTAGTATTGTAACCACGCTACCGCGGACGCGCGGTTAGTTGTTCACCGATGGAATTTTTGAGGGAATGAGCAGGTTTTCCTGCTCATCATATCCCACTGGAGGTGCCCAAAAAGATCCGAACCTCTTAGCAGCTCTAGAAATGACGTCAGAACTGGAGGTGCCAAAGAAGATCCGAACCTCCTAGCAGCTTTAGAAATGACGTCAGAACTGCACGGTAAGCGTCAACATATTCGGTAGTATTGTAACCACGCTACCGCGGACGCGCGGTTAATTGTTCACCGATGGAAGTTTTGCCGGAATGAGCAGGTTTTCCTGTTGATCACATCCCACTGGAGGTGCCCAAAAAGATCCGAACCTCCTAGTGGTTCTAGGAATGACGTCAGAAGTGCACGGTGAGCGTCACCATATTCCGTAGTATTGTAACCACGCTACCGCGGACGCGCGGTTAATTGTTCACCGATGGAAGTTTTGCCGGAATGAGCAGGTTTTCCTGTTGATCACATCCCACTGGAGGTGCCCAAAAAGATCCGAACCTCCTAGTGGTTCTAGAAATGACGTCAGAACTGCACGGTGAACGTCACCATGTTCCGTAATATTGTTACCACGCTACCGCGGACGCGCGGTTAATTGTTCATCGATGGAAGTTTTGCCGGAATGAGCAGGTTTTCCTGTTCATCCCATCCCACTGGAGGTGCCCAAGAAGATCCGAACCTCCTAACAGCTTTAGAAATGACGTCAGAACTGCACAATGAGCGTCACCATATTCCGTAGTATTGTAACCACGCTACCGTGGACGCGCGGTTAATTGTTCCCCGATGAAAGTTTTGCCGGAATGAGCAGGTTTTCCTGTTGATATCATCGCACTGGAGGTGCCCAAAAAGATCCGAACCTCCTAGCAGCTCTAGGAATGACGTCAGAACTGCACGGTGAGCGTCACCATATTCCGTAGCATTGCAACCACGCTACCGCGGACGCGCGGTTAATTGTTCACCGATGGAAGTTTTGCCGGAATGAGCAGGTTTTCCTGTTGATCACATCCCACTGGAGGTGCCCAAAAAGATCCGAACCCCCTAGCAGCTCTAGAAATGACGTCAGAACTGCACGGTGAGCGTCGTTATATTTCGTAGTATTGTAACCACGCTACCGCGGACGCCATGTTAATTGTTCACCGATGGAAGTTTTGCCGGAATGAGCAGGTTTTCCTCTTTTTATCACATCGCAGTGGAGGTGCCCAAAATGATCCGAACCTCCTAGCAGCTCTAGAAATGACGTCAGAACTGCACAGTGAGCGTCACCATATTCCGTAGTATTGTAACCACGCTACCGCGGACGCGCGGTTAATTGTTCACCGATGGAAGTTTTGCCGGAATGAGCAGGTTTTCCTGTTGATCACATGCCACTGGAGGTGCCCAACAAGAACCGAACCTCCTAGCAGCTCTAGAAATGACGTCAGAACTGCACGGTGAGCGTCACCATATTCCGTAGTATTGTTACCACGCTACCGCGGACGCGCGGTTAATTGTTCACCGATGGAACTTTTGAAGGAATGAGCAGGTTTTCCTGTTGATCACATCCCACTGGAGGTGCCCAAAAAGATCCGAACCTCCTAGTGGTTCTAGAAATGACGTCAGAACTGCACGGTGAACGTCACCATGTTCCGTAATATTGTTACCACGCTACCGCGGACGCGCGGTTAATTGTTCATCGATGGAAGTTTTGCCGGAATGAGCAGGTTTTCCTGTTCATCCCATCCCACTGGAGGTGCCCAAGAAGATCCGAACCTCCTAACAGCTTTAGAAATGACGTCAGAACTGCACAATGAGCGTCACCATATTCCGTAGTATTGTAACCACGCTACCGTGGACGCGCGGTTAATTGTTCCCCGATGAAAGTTTTGCCGGAATGAGCAGGTTTTCCTGTTGATATCATCGCACTGGAGGTGCCCAAAAAGATCCGAACCTCCTAGCAGCTCTAGGAATGACGTCAGAACTGCACGGTGTGCGTCACCATATTCCGTAGCATTGCAACCACGCTACCGCGGACGCGCGGTTAATTGTTCACCGATGGAAGTTTTGTCGGAATGAGCAGGTTTTCCTGTTGATCACATCCCACTGGAGGTGCCCAAAAAGATCCGAACCCCCTCGCAGCTCTAGAAATGACGTCAGAACTGCACGGTGAGCGTCGTTATATTTCGTAGTATTGTAACCACGCTACCGCGGACGCCATGTTAATTGTTCACCGATGGAAGTTTTGCCGGAATGAGCAGGTTTTCCTCTTTTTATCACATCGCAGTGGAGGTGCCCAAAATGATCCGAACCTCCTAGCAGCTCTAGAAATGACGTCAGAACTGCACAGTGAGCGTCACCATATTCCGTAGTATTGTAACCACGCTACCGCGGACGCGCGGTTAATTGTTCACCGATGGAAGTTTTGCCGGAATGAGCAGGTTTTCCTGTTGATCACATGCCACTGGAGGTGCCCAACAAGAACCGAACCTCCTAGCAGCTCTAGAAATGACGTCAGAACTGCACGGTGAGCGTCACCATATTCCGTAGTATTGTTACCACGCTACCGCGGACGCGCGGTTAATTGTTCACCGATGGAACTTTTGAAGGAATGAGCAGGTTTTCCTGTTGATCACATCCCACTGGAGGTGCCCAAAAAGATCCGAACCTACTAGTGGCTCTAGAAATGACGTCAAAACTGCACGGTGAACGTCACCATGTTTCGTAATATTGTAACCACGCTACCGCGGACGCGCGGTTAATTGTTCACCGATGGAAGTTTTACCGGAATGAGCAGGTTTTCCTGTTCATCACATCCCACTGGAGGTGCCCAAGAAGATCCGAACCTCCTAGCAGCTTTAGAAATGACGTCAGAACTGCACGGTGAGCGTCACCATATTCGGTAGTATTGTAACCACGCTACGGCGGACGCGCGGTTAATTGTTCACCGATGGAAGTTTGCCGGAATGAGCAGGTTTTCCTGTTGATCACATCCCACTGGAGGTGCCCAAAAAGATCCGAACCTCCTAGTGGCTCTAGAAATGACGTCAGAACTTCACGGTGAACGTCACCATATTCCCTAGTATTGTAACCACGCTACCGTGGACGCGCGGTTAATTGTTCCCCGATGAAAATTTTGTCGGAATGAGCAGGTTTTCCTGTTGATCACATCCCACTGGAGGTGCCCAAAAAGATTCGAACCCCCTCGCAGCTCTAGAAATGACGTCAGAACTGCACGTGAGCGTCGTTATATTTCGTAGTATTGTAACCACGCTACCGCGGACGCCATGTTAATTGTTCACCGATGGAAGTTTTGCCGGAATGAGCAGGTTTTCCTCTTTTATCACATCGCAGTGGAGGTGCCCAAAATGATCCGAACCTCCTAGCAGCTCTAGAAATGACGTCAGAACTGCACAGTGAGCGTCACCATATTCCGTAGTATTGTAACCACGCTACCGCGGACGCGCGGTTAATTGTTCACCGATAGAAGTTTTGCCGGAATGAGCAGGTTTTCCTGTTGATCACATGCCACCGAGGTGCCCAAAAAGATCCGAACCTCCTAGCAGCTCTAGAAATGACGTCAGAACTGCACAGTGAGCGTCACCATATTCCGTAGTATTGTAACCACGCTACCGCGGACGCGCGGTTAGTTGTTCACCGATGGAATTTTTGAGGGAATGAGCAGGTTTTCCTGTTGATCACATCGCACTGGAGGTGCCCAAAAAGATCCGAACCCCCTAGCAGCTCTAGAAATGACGTCAGAACTGCACGGTGAGCGTCATTATATTTAGTAGTACTGTAACCACGCTACCGCGGACGCGCGGTTAATTGTTCACCGATGGAAGTTTTGCCGGAATGAGCAGGTTTTCCTGTTGATCACATGCCACTGGAGGTGCCCAACAAGATCCGAACCTCCTAGCAGCTCTAGAAATGACGTCAGAACTGCACGGTGAGCGTCAACATATTCCGTAGTATTGTAACCACGCTACCGCGGACGCGCGGTTAATTGTTCACCGATGGAAGTTTTGCCGGAATGAGCAGGTTTTCCTGTTATCACCATCCCACTGGAGGTGCCCAAAAAGATCCGAACCTCCTAGCAGCTCTAGAAATGACGTCAGAACTGCACGGTGAGCGTCACCATATTCCGTAGTATTGTAACCACGCTACCGCGGACGCGCGGTTAATTGTTCACCGATGGAAGTTTTGCCGGAATGAGCAGGTTTTCCTGTTGATCACATCCCACTGGAGGTGCCCAAAAAGATCCGAACCTACTAGCAGCTCTAGAAATGACGTCAGAACTGCACGGTGAGCGTCACCATATTCCGTAAGTATTGTAACCACGCTACCGCGGACGCGCGGTTAATTGTTCACCGATGGAAGTTTTAGCCGGAATGAGCAGGTTTTCCTGTTCATCACATCCCACTGGAGGTGCCCAAAAGATCCGAACCTCCTAGCAGCTCTAGAAATGACGTCAGAACTGCACGGTGAAGCGTCACCCATATTCCGGTAGTATTGTAACCACGCTACCGCGGACGCGCGGTT